>NC_083884.1:7680000-7682500 GCF_032452875.1 Bos javanicus
TTCTGGCACAGAAAGAGCTCTCCTGGAACCATTACTTCCTCTTTTACACTCCAAGAGAAAGGAATGAACTATCTAACTAAACTGACCTTTTAACTAACAAGTTTACATTAATCATTATTTTTTTTAATTTTAAACAATTAGGTAGTATAGCATCTTAAACATGATACCACAAGTATCAGAATTCCAGAAGAGAAATAAGCATCGTGGAAACTAGTGGTTGTGTTGTATCTGATTATTGCTAAAGAATCCTAAATTTGTTTTGGCAAAATTGATGTCTAAGAAAGTACTTTTCAAACTTTAATTTAGAAATCACCTGGAGATCTCATTAAAATCCAAGTTTTGATTTAGTTGGTGTGGAGTGGGACCTATAATTCTGCACTTTTAATAAGTTCCTAGGTTATTCTAGTGCTGGTGGTCCATTTTGCATAGCCAAGGTTGAAAAGACCACACTGTTTCTGGCATTTTCTAAAGGTGTTGAGAACTAGCTCAGTTTACTACTGCAAACCACCAGCATCTCTTTTCTGGACCTGTGCAGTAGCCTGATTACCAGTCTCCCTCAAGCCTCTTGTTCCTCTGTAATTCATTCTCTAAATGAAGCTATGTTGATCATTTTCATATGTAAATCAGTCGCATCATTCCCTTGATTAACCTACTGGTAACCCATTGGGTTAGAATAGAATCTAAGCTCCTTATCATAACTGCACAGTTACTAAATGATGCAACCCCTGCCTGCCTCCCTCTCCAGTCTCTTTTCATACCATTCTTCTCTTTGTTCACTTTGCTTTAGTTCTTTGTAACCTCCCTTCATGCTGCTTGTAATGTGGACCCCGCATTTTCTGGCTTCTTCTCTTTATTCAGGTCTCTGCTTAGATATTAACCGTTTCTGAGTGTACCTTATGAATGACTACAGAGAAATAAGTTCTTGAGGGATTGTCATAATGAGACAGTAGATCACCAACTCTGCTCAGTTCAGTTCATGAGCAATGTAAAAGTCACTTTAAAGTTTTGTTTGGTTCTGTTCATATTAGAGATTGTTTCATCATGCAATTAAAGGGGTTTTCCCCCATATTTTTATATTAATAGATGTTTCTTTTTCCTGTCCAAGTCACTATGTGCCCAGTATTCAGCAGACAAACGAGAAGATGAGAAGATGTGTGATCATTTGATAAGAGCAGCTAAATATCGAGACCATGTGACAGCAACTCAACTAATCCAGAAAATTATCAACATTCTCACAGACAAGCATGGAGCCTGGGGAAATTCTGCAGTGAGGTAAAGAGATACCTTTAGGATTTGGCCACTGATTTTCTGTGGAAGGCCTAGGTTAAGATAAATGGCTTTGATCAAATGGATATGATCAAGACCAGATGAAGAACAGAGTAATTTAATTTTGTAATTTATCTTCTACTATGAATTTAAAGCAAAGGGGAAGGAGAAAATCAGTATGGGTATAGTTGTGGATTTTTATGGATATTTCGGTTTCCTTCAACTACTCAAAGGAATAGTTGCTCATATATTTGTTCATTTTGAAGTGAACTGTTAAGGGAAGTTGTTGGTTTAAATTATTTTACTTGCAGCACTTATATCTGAATTTATACAAGTACAGTATTTTATTTGAAGAAACGATTCCCTATTTACACTTTTTAGTTTTTAGCATATAAATTTGAAAATGTAATATGTGTTGTCTTGTTGAGTTTTTGTTGCAGATTACTGGGCTATGATGACACAATACCAGCTTTAACATTTTATTTACTATATCTACCTCCTTTTCAGATTACCAAACTGAACAAGCAGTTTTTAGTTCTTATTTTAGAAACAAAATATTTAAATTACTTTCTCAGACTAAGGAACTTAGATAAGTCATAAAATTTAATCTTTTTGGAATATTATATTCTACAAGTTTTAGGAACATGTTTTGACTCATTTAAGTAATGTTAATGAAAAAGTTATTTCCCACTAGAAACACATTTTTTAGTTCCTCATTTCTGCGTAACTTTTTCTGGAAGACAACAACAAAGGAAAATAGTAAATAGCTTGTGTATTATGGATAGGTGTAACTGGCTTCTGCTTGTGTTTCAAGCAATTTATGTGTTTAGCAAAGTCTAGTTTAGAGATTTTCCAGTAAATAGAAAATGATTTTGGCTTTTTTTAAGCTGAACTTTACAAACTAGTTGAGTTGAAACCTATCTGTTTTGGGTTGTTTTTGAGTACAAGTATTTGCTAATATAGAGAAGATATGTTTCATCATGCTTATCTTGAAAAATACTTAAATAAAATGAATCTCGTTTCCTGGCATATCATTTTTGATGTTCAGAAGACAAACAGGTCGAGACAAAAGGACTGAGTAAAGGCAGAAACCGTGTTTGTTTGTTTTTTTTAATCGTGTTCCAGCTGATCTCAGCTGCAAGAGTGGTCATGGGCATGACATGAATTACTGGGTCAGAGCTCTCTAGTGCCTTGTCTTGCAGCATATAAAAGTCCGAGGGTGTGTGTATGGAGG